>NC_090324.1:87525704-87574190 GCF_040869045.1 Eurosta solidaginis | reverse complement strand
CAAAGTGATCTTGTGCATTGTATTGTGGTGGTGAAGTGTTTTAAAATGGTTTTTTATATATGTATAAAATATATATAAAACTATATAAATTTAAAAAAAAAGACAAAAAAAAATCTATGAAAAGATTATAATTATAAGTGCGCTACAGTAAAAATCTCTTGTCGCTAATAAGTGTAAAATCTTGAAAGATGACGTTTCTGATACATATATACATACATACCTTTGTATGTATATGCAAATACAAGTGCCGATGAAATGTGAAATTGTTCAACTTTAAAAAATTTTTTAAGCCACTATAATTAAAAATAAAAGAACGGTTGTATATATTTTTCAAAAAAAGAAAAAAAAATATATACATACATATATATATATTATGTATATATTTATATACATATAAATGTATTTTTTCAAAAAAGTGGAAACAAATGCCAAAATTTGTGAAAACGAAGGGAATTTTTGAATTTATAATGAATAATTTTTGAAGTAATAAAACTAAAAGCACATCAATAGGGAAAATTAGTGCAACTAAAATTAAAAGAAAAGAAAAAAAAAGAAGTATACGAAATTTTATTAGTTGAATGCATATGGGTGTACGCATATATGTGAAGGTTTGGAAATTTTAAATTTTTCTATCGCGAGTTAATATCGAGCTCAAGGCCTAACAATAATTATTTTATCCTTATTATTGTTATAATATATTTTTTCTTAATTGAAAAAATTTTAAATCAGAATAGAAGAAAGAAAAAATTTAGACAACTGCCAAAGCTCGTTGTATAGATCCATTTCGGGAACTGCTAAATTCCTTCATCGGCAACGTTTAGGTGCCGCTGCTATAACCATTCAGCCATCACAGCGGTTTTTTGTTTGTCTTCATTATTCCTACTTCAATTCTGGTTCTTGCCAATTGATATTCACAGCACTGCGACATCTGTTACAGAATAGTTGTGAAAATTGGACTTTGTTTATGGCGATGATGCCATAGTGTCATATTTTATTGACACTTTATGTATATAAATATATATATATATATATATATATATATATTAATAAATGAATTCCTATAAATCGAGTTAATTTTTTCATTTTAAGGCGGGTCGATTTGTGGGGGGCAAAAAAATCGCCCATTGCTCTGTGAAAATCATATTCTAAGGATCAACATAAGAAACTTTGCCGAAGGAACCATACTTCTAAAACGAATTCTGATATAAATTTTGAAAAATCCCACTTTGACCCATTTAGAGTGCTCCAATCGAGTCCAAATGTATGACCGACCAAATGTATGGCACACCCCTGGAACACCTCCCCCTCTAGGTAGGGGTACATTTTGAAAAATCCTACTTTGACCCATTTAGAGTGCTCCACTCGAGTCCAAATATATGAGCGACCACCACTAACTTTGGAGGCCCGACCCACCGATTCCAGTGGCACACCCCCTGGAACACCTCCCCTCCCCCCCCAGGTAGGGGTAAATTTTGAAAAATCCCACTTTGACCCATTTAGAGTGCTCCACTCGAGTCCAAATGTATGACCGACCCCCACTAACATTGGAGGCCCGACCCACCGATGCCAGTGGCACCCCACCTGGAACACCCCCCCCCCCCCCAGGTAGGGGTAAATTTTGAAAAATTCCACTTTGACCCATTTAGAGTGCTCCACTCGAGTCCAAATGTATGACCGACCCCCACAAACTTTGGAAGCCCGACCCACCGATGCCAGTGGCACACACCCTGGAACACCTCCCCCCCCCCCCCCAGGTAGGGGAAAATTTTGAAAAATCCCACTTTGACCCATTTAGAGTGCTCCAATCGAGTCCAAATGTATGACCGACCACCACTAGCTTTGGAGGCCTGACCCACCGATGCCAGTGGCACACCCCCTGGAACCCCCTGGGGGTTCACATACAAAAATTTCAAAAAATCGCCGGTTTTGCACTTTACATGAAAAAATCAGCTAAATGGGAATGTTTTTTCTTTATTTTTATTTATTTATTTATAATAATATTTATTATTTATTTATAATAATATCTATTTTTTCTCTTAAGAAATTTATTTAGTCAGAACATATGTAAATGAAAAAATTAATTTAAGTGAGTTATATAAAAGAAACTAAAAAAAATTATTGTTTGAAGTCTTTTTTACTTTCAAGTCTGGGCAATTTCGCACGGCTCTCTACTGTCGTCGCCATAACAGCCTCTACATTTTCCGGTATAACCCGTTTGGAAATGCTAGCTAGCAATTGAACATGTCCTTCCGTTCCTTGTATGTGTGATGGAATTTTTGGATCATTAAATGGTGGATCATCTTGATTTAAATATTCTTTCAATGTATCGTACGGAATGCTTCGCGTGAATGGTGTTTCAAATACGATATTTATATCATTCAAATTGATCATTTCCGTAAAACTTGTCCAATTAAAGTTTATATCTGGTTTTTTATAAACTCTAAGTTCCATTGGCTCGTCAACATGGGTTCGATAGCGTAGAATTTTCTTGATGCCACAGTCGCGCTTTTCTTTGCTATCATCAAACAACATTGATAACAAGATATTTTCCGAATGCGCATAATATGAATTATCTTTAATTACTTGATTAACAATTTTGCGTAAACGAGGTTCTAGAAATCGTGACCAGCCAATGGGTGTTGTTTCTTCTCTTGATTTGCTCTTGATACTTGTCAAGCAATTTATTAAATTTATTAAATACACTTTTTTTCAGCATTATTTCCATACCAAGTTTTTCCCAAATTCCAATCAACTTATCTTGTATTTGAATAGTGAATGATTTATGGGAAAACTTTTTTTGTTCTGTTTTAGCACGTTCGCTTAAGTAAAAATAATATCTCTAGATATCCAGATGGGTTGGTAAATTAAGATCAGTTAAATCAGTAGACGCACCAAAAACAGTAACATCATGCTTGGGTATATGACTCATTGGGTTTTCGATAGTTGTTGATGTAGTTGCTTCATCTTGCGGTGTAGAGGATGGTGGATTCATTGTAAACTTTTTGATTTGGAATGGTCACTTCACTTATTATTTTTTTGAAATATTTTTTTATCTGAAATTAGCACTTCACACTTTGAGTTCTTCACAACGACTTAATGCATTCACAAAAACTGTTGCGTTATATATGGTCTACGAGACGAGGTAATACGACGAGACGAGGTGTTCCAGGGGGTGTGCCACTGGCATCGGTGGGTCGGGCCTCCAAAGTTAGTGGGGGTCGGTCATACATTTGGACTAGAGTGGAGCACTCTAAATGGGTCTCAGTGGGATTTTTCAAAATTTACCCCTACCTGGGGGAGATGTTCCAGTGGGTGTGCCACTGGCATCGGTGGGTCGGGCCTCCAAAAGTTAGTGGGGGTCGGTCATACATTTGGACTCGAGTGGAGCACTCTAAATGGGTAAAAGAGGGATTTTTCAAAATTTACCCCTACCTGGGGGGGAGGTGTTCCTGGGGGTGTGCCACTGGCATCGGTGGGTCGGGCCTCCAAAGTTAGTGGGGGTCGGTCATACATTTGGACTCGAGTGGAGCACTCTAAATGGGTCAAAGTGGGATTTTTCAAAATTTACCCCTACCTGGGGGGGGGGGGGGGTGAGAAGTGTTCCAGGGGGTGTGCCACTGGCATCGGTGGGTCGGACCTCCAAAGTTAGTTGGGGTCGGTCATACATTTGGACTCGATTGGAGCAATCTAAATGGGTCAAAGTGGGATTTTTCAAAATTTACCCCTACCTGGGGGGGGGGGGGGCATCAGAATTCGTTTTAGAGGTATGGTTCCATCGGCAAAGTTTCTTATTTTGATCCTTAGAATATGATTTTCACAGAGCAATGGGCGATTTTTTTGCCTCCCCACAAATCGACCCGCCCTAATATATATATATTTGGTTTTTATGTATATACGTATAAACATACATTCGGCAAAAATAATCGTAAGAGAACAAGTAAGGAAGGTTAAGTTCGGGTGTAACCGAACATTACATACTCAGTTGAGAGCTATGGTGACAACATAAGGGAAAATAACCATGTAGGAAAATGAACCGAGGGAAACCCTGAAATGTGTTTGTATGACATTTGTATCAAATGAAAGGCATTAAAGAGTATTTATGAAGGAGTGGGCCATAGTTCTATAGGTGGACGCCATTTAGGGATATCGCCATAAAGGAGGATCAGGGTTGACTCTAGAATTTGTTTGTACAATATGGGTATCAAATGAAAGGTGTTAAAGAGTATTTTATGACGGAGTGGGCCTTAGTTCTATAGGTGGACGCCATTTAGGGATATAGCCATAAAGATGGATCAGGGTTGACTCTAGAATGCGCGTGTACGATATGGGTATCAAATGAAAGGTGTTAATGATTATTTTAAAAGGGAGTAATCCTTAGTTCCATAGGTGGACGCCGTTTCGAGATATCGCCATAAAGATGGACCAGGGGTGACCCTAGAATTTGTTTGTATAATATGGGTATCAAAAGAAAGGTTTTAATGAGTATTTTAAAAGGGAGTAATCCTTAGTTCCATAGGTGGACGCCGTTTCGAGATATCGCCATAAAGGTGGACCAGGGGTGACACTAGAATTTGTTTGTAAAATATGGGTATCAAAAGAAAGGTGTTAATGAGTATTATAAAAGGGAGTAATCCTTAGTTCCATAGGTGGACGCCGTTTCGAGATATCGCCACAAAGGTGGACCAGGGGTGACCCTAGAATTTGTTTGTACAATATGGGCATCAAACGAATGGTGTTAATGAGTATTTTAAAAGGGAGTGGGCCTTAGTTCTATAGGTGGACGCCGTTTCGAAATATCGCCATAAAGGTGGACCAGGGGTGACTCTAGAATGTGTTTGTACGATACGGGCATCAAATTAAAGGTATTAATGAGGGTTTTAAAAGGGAGTGGTGGTTGTTGTATAGGTGGTCGCCTTTTCGAGATATCGCCATAAAGGTGGACCAGGGGTGACTCTAGAATGCGTTTGTACGATATGGGTATCAAATGAAAGGTGTTAATGAGTATTTTAAAAGCGAGTAATCCTTAGTTCCATAGGTGGACGCCGTTTCGAGATATCGCCATAAAGGTGGACCATGGGTGACCCTAGAATTTGCTTGTACAATATGGGCAGCAAACGAAAGGTGTTAATGAGTATTTTAAAAGGGAGTGGGTCTTAGTTCTATAGGTGGACGCCGTTTCGAAATATCGCCATACAGGTGGACCAGGGGTGACTCTAGAATGTGTTTGTACGGTATGGGTATCAAATTAAAGGTACTAATGAGAGTTTTAAAAGGGAGTGGCGGTAGTTGTATATGTGAAGGCGTTTTCCAGATATCGACCAAAATGTGGACCAGGGTGACCCAGAACATCATCTGTTGGATACCGCTAATTTATTTATATATGTAATACCTGCCAAGATTTTAAAGGTTTTTTATTTCGCCTTGCAGAACTTTTTCATTTTCTTCTACTTAATATGGTAGGTGTCACAACCATTTTATAAAGTTTTTTCTAAAGTTATATTTCGCGTCAATAAACCAATCCATTTACCTCACCATGTTTCATCCCTTTTTTCGTATTTGGTATAGAATTATGGCATTTTTTTCATTTTTCGTAATTTTCGATATCGAAAAAGTGGGCGTGGTCATAGTCGGATTTCGTTCATTTTTCATACCAAGATAAAGTGAGTTCAAGTAAGTACGTGAACTAAGTTCATTAAAGATATATCGATTTTTGCTCAAGTTATCGTGTTAACGGCCGAGCGAAAGGACAGACGGACGACTGTGTATAAAAACTGGGCGCGGCATCATCCGATTTCGCCTACCAAATTTCACAAGGATTGGTAAATATTTGTTCGACTTATGGCCTTAAAAGTATTCTAGACGAATTAAATGAAAAAGGGCGGAGCCACGCCCATTTTGAAATTTTCTTTTATTTTTCTATTTTGTTGCACCATATCATTACCGGAGTTGAATGTTGACATAATTTACTTATATACTGTAAAGATATTAAATTTTTTGTTAAAATTTTACTTAAAAAAAAAAAATTTTTTTAAAAGTGGACGTGGTCCTTCTCCGATTTTCCTAATTTTTATTAGGCGTACATATAGTAATAGGAGTAACGTCCCTGCCAAATTTCATCATGATCTTCAACGACTGACAAATTACAGCTTGCAAGAGTTTTAAATTACCTTCTTTCAAAAGTGGGGGGTGCCACGCCCATTGTCCAAAATTTTACTAATTTTCTATTCTACGTCATAGGCTCAACTCATCTACCAAGTTTCGTCGCTTTATCTGTCTTTGGTAATGAATTATCGCACTTTTTCGGTTTTTCGAAATTTTCGATATCGAAAAAGTGGGCGTGGTTATAGTCCGATATCGTTAATTTTAAATAGAGATCTGAGATGAGCGCCCAGGAACATACATACAAAATTTCGTCAAGATACCTCAAAATTTACTCAAGTTATCGTGTTAACGGACGGACGGACGGACATGGCTCAATCAAATTTTTTTTCGGTACTGATGATTTTGATATATGGAAGTCTATATCTATCCCGATTCCTTTATACCTTACAACCAACCGTTATCCAATCAAACTTAATATACTCTGTGAACTCTGCTCAACTGAGTATAAAAACAGTCATATAAAACTACAACAAAAAACCAGATACGCGTGAGATTTTTTTATACTCAGTTGAGCAGAGCTCACAGAGTATATTAACTTTGATTGGATAACGGTTGGTTGTAAGGTATAAAGGAATCGGGATAGATATAGACTTCCATATATCAAAATCATCAGTACCGAAAAAAAATTTGATTGAGCCATGTCCGTCCGTCCGTCCGTTAACACGATAACTTGAGTAAATTTTGAGGTATCTTGACGAAATTTTGCATGTATGTTCCTGGGCGCTCATCTCAGATCGCTATTCAAAATGAACGATATCGGACTATAGCCACGCCCACTTTTTCGTAATCGAAAATTTCGAAAAATTGAAAAAGTGCGATAATTCATTACCAAAGACGGATAAAGCGATGAAACTTGGTAGGTGGGTTGAACTTATGACACAGAATAGAAAATAAGTAAAATTTTGGACAATGGGCGTAGCACCGCCCACTTTTAAAAGAAGGTAGTTTAGAAGTTTTGCAAGCTGTAATTTGGCTGTCGTTGAAGATATCATGATGAAATTTGGCAGGAACGTTACTTGTATTACTATATGTATGCTTTATAAAAAATAGCATAATTGGAGAACGACCACGCCCACTTTAAAAAAATTTTTTTTTTTAAGTGAAATTTTTACAAAAACTTAATATCTTTACAGTATATAAGTAAATTATGTCAACATTCAACTCCAGTAATGATATGGTGCAACAAAATACAAAAACAAAAGAAAATTTCAAAATGGGCGTTGCTCCGCCCTTTTCATTTGATTTGTCTAAGATACATTTAATGCCATAAGTCGAACAAATATTTACCAATCCTTGTGAAATTTGGTAGGCGCTTAGATTCTAGGACGATAACTGTTTTCTGTGAAAAAGGGCGAAATCGGTTGAAGCCACGCCCAGTTTTTATACACAGTAGGTCGTCTGTCCTTTCGCTCGGCCGTTAACACGATAACTTGAGCAAAAATCGATATATCTTTACTAAACTCAGTTCACATAATTACCTGAACACACTTTGTATTGGTATAAAAAATGACCGAAATCCGACATTGACCACGCCCACTTTTTTGATTTCGAAAATTACGAAAAATGAAAAAAATGCCATAATTCTATACCAAATACGAAAAAAGGGATGAAACATGGTAATTTCATTGGCTTATTGACGCAAAATATAACTTTAGAAAAAAACTTTGTAAAATGGGTGTGACACCTACCATTATTAAGTAGAAGAAAATGAAAAAGTTCTGCAGGGCGAAATCGAAAGCCCTTGGAATCATGGCAGTATACTGTTCGTGGTATTACATATATAAATAAATTAGCGGTACCCGACAGATGATGTTGTGGGTCACCCTGGTCCACATTTTGCTCGAAAACGCTTTCGCATATACAACTACCACCACTCCCTTTTAAAATTGTTATTAATACCTTTAATTTGACACCCATATTGTACAAACACATTATAGAGTCACCACTGGTCCACCTTTAGGGCGATATATCGAAAAGGCATCCACCTATAGAACTAAGGCCAACTCCCTTTTAAAATACTCATTATCACTTTTCGTTTGATACTCATAATGTACAAACGCATTCTAGAGTCAACCCTGGTCCACCTTTACAACGATATCCCGAAAAGGCGTCCACCTATAGAACTTGGCCCCCTCCCTTTTAAAATACTCATTAACACCTTTCATTTGATACCCATATCGTACAAACAAATTCTAGAGTCACCCCTGGTCCACCTTTATATCGATATTTCGAAAAGGCGTCCACCCATAGAACTAAGGCCCACTCCCTTTTAAAATACTCATTAACACCTTTCGTTTGATACCCATATTGTATAAACGCATTCTAGAGTCATCCCTGGTCCACCTTTATGGCGATATCTCGAAAAGGCGTCCACCTATAAAACTAAGGCCCACTCCCTTTTAAAATACTCATTAACACCTTTCATTTGATACCCATATCGTACAAACAAATTCTCGAGTCACCCCTGGTCCACCTTTATATCGATATTTCGAAAAGGCGTCCACCCATAGAACTAAGGCCCACTCCCTTTTAAAATACTCATTAACACCTTTCGTTTGACACCCATATTGTATAAACGCATTTTAGAGTCATCCCTGGTCCACCTCTATGGCGATATCTCGAAAAGGCGTCCACCTATAGAACTAAGGCCCACTCCCTTTTAAAATACTCATTAACACCTTTCATTTGATACCCATATCGTACAAACAAATTCTAGAGTCACCCCTGGTCAACCTTTATATCGATATTTCGAAAAGGCGTACACCCATAGAACTAAGATCCACTCCCTTTTAAAATACTCATTAACACCTTTCATTTGATACCCATATCGTAAACAAATTCTAAAGTCACCCCTGGTCCACCTTTATGGCGATATCTCGAAAAGGCGTCCACCTATAGAACTAAGGCCACTCCGTTTTAAAATACTCATTAACACCTTTCATTTGATACCCATATCGACAAACAAATTCTAGAGTCACCCCTGGTCCACCTTTATATCGATATTTCGAAAAGGCGTCCACCCATAGAACTAAGGCCCTCTCCCTTTTAAAATACTCATTAACACCTTTCGTTTGATACCAATATTGTATAAACGCATTCTAGAGTCATCCCTGGTCCACCTTTATGGCGATATCTCGAAAAGGCGTCCACCTATAAAACTAAGGCCCACTCCCTTTGAAAATACTCATTTACACCTTTCATTTGATACCCATATCGTACAAACAAAACCTAGAGTCACCCCTGTTCCACCTTTATATCGATATTTCGAAAAGGCGTCCACCCATAGAACTAAGGCCCACTCCCTTTTAAAATACTCATTAACACCTTTCATTTGATACCCATATCGTACAAACAATTTCTAGAGTCACCCCTGGTCCACCTTTATGGCAATATCTCGTAAAGGCGTCCACCTATAGAACTAAGGCCTACGCCCTTTTAAAATATTCCTTAACACCTTTCATTTGATACCCATATCGTACAAACAACACATTCCAGGGTTACCCTAGGTTCATTTTCCTACATGGTGATTTTCCCTTATTTTGTCTCCATAGCTCTCAACTGAGTATGTAATGTTCGGTTACACCCGAACTTAGCCTTCCTTACTTGTTAATAGATATATACTATGTATCATAACTGGTGACACACAAACCTAGGTTAGCCTAAAATGTTATCATACGATTATGCTAACGAATTGGGGTAATGGCAACTAAAAAAATCATACCATCCAACTTATCAACTTTTTAGCAGCTGTACCTTGTCTGCAACGACCACACGAAAGACCTTTCAACGAGTTGCTGTAGATCGGTAAGTGCTCTCTTCGCTTTACCTTTAGTATTGATTTATAATTATTTTTACTGAGTTGACATTTAACTCGTAAATGAGAGAACTTGCATTTTTTGAGAATTGTCCAAATCCCACATCATGGTTTAAATGTCAACCTCAATAAAACCTATATAACATTTTTTATTATTATGCTTAACATGTAAAAATCGGGATTTATGTCGCATGCAATTTTTTTGTTCCGGTACCAAAATATACCATATTCGCGTAGGCATATTGTTGCATGCCCTAGGATGATGTAGATTATTATTTTTATTTTTTTCCATACGACAAACAAATGCAACAGCCAGAATTGTTAATATAATGAAATATTAGGCCGGGTCGAAATAAGGAAATATTTTGTTTGCGACATATTAGAATTTTTTTATACTCAATTGAGCAGAGCTCACAGAGTATATTAACTTTGATTGGATAACGGTTGGTTGGACAGGTATAAAGGAATCGAGATAGATATAGACTTCCATATATCAAAATCATCAGTATCGAAAAAAAATTCGATTGAGCCATGTCCGTCCGTCCGTCCGTCCGCCCGTTAACACGATAACTTGAGTAAATTTTGAGCTTTCTTGACGAAATTAGGTATGTAGGTTCCTGGGCACTCATCTCAGATCGCTATTTAAAATGAACGATATCGGACTATAGCCACGCCCACTTTTTCGATATCGAAAATTTCGAAAAATCGAAAAAGTGCGATAATTCATTACCAAAGACGGATAAAGCGATGAAACTTGGTAGGTGGGTTGACCTTATGACGCAGAATAGAAAATTAGTAAAATTTTGGACAATGGGCGTGGCACCCCCCACTTTTGAAAGAAGGTAATTTAAAACTCTTGCAAGCTGTAATTTGGCAGTGGTTGAAGATATCATAATGAAATTTGGCAGGAGCGTTACTTGTATTACTATATGTATGCTTTATAAAAATTAGCAAAATCGGAGAACGACCACGCCCACTTTAAAAAAAAATTTTTTTTAAAGTGAAATTTTTACAAAAAACAGTATATAAGTAAATTATGCCAACATTCAACTCCAGGAAGGTGCAACAAAATACAAAAACAAAAGAAAATTTCAAAATGGGCGTGGCTCCGCCCTTTTTCATTTGATTTGTCTAGGATACATTTAATGCCATAAGTCGAACAAATATTTACCAATCCTTGTGAAATTTGGTAGGCGCTTAGATTCTAGGACGATAACTGTTCTCTGTGAAAAAGGGCGAAATCGGTTGAAGCCACGCCAGTTTTTATACACAGTAGGTCGTCTGTCCTTTCGCTCGGCCCTTAACACGATAACTTGAGCAAAAATCTATATATCTTTACTAAACTCAGTTCACATAATTATCTGAACACACTTTGTGTTGGTATAAAAAATGGCCGAAATCCGACTATGACCACGCCCACTTTTTTGATTTCGAAAATTACGAAAAATGAAAAAAATGCCATAATGCTATACCAAATACGAAAAATGGGATGAAACATGGTAATTTCATTGGTTTATTGGCGCAAAATATAACTTTAGAAAAAACTTTATAAAATGGGTGTGACACCTACCATTATTAAGTAGAAGAAAATGAAAAAGTTCTGCAGGGCGAAATCGAAAGCCCTTGGAATCATGGCAGGTATACTGTTCGTGGTATTACATATATAAATAAATTAGCGGTACCCGACAGATGATGTTGTGGGTCACCCTGGTCCACATTTTGGTCGAATTCTCGAAAACGCTTTCACATATACAACTACCACCACTCCCTTTTAAAATTGTTATTAATACCTTTAATTTGACACCCATATTGTACAAACACATTATAGAGTCACCACTGGTCCACCTTTATGGCGATATATCGAAAAGGCGTCCACCTATAGAACTAAGGCCCACTCCCTTTTAAAATACTCATTATCACCTTTCGTTTGATACTCATAATGTACAAACGCATTCTAGAGTCAACCCTGGTCCACCTTTAAAACGATATCCCGAAAAGTCGTCCACCTATAGAACTGGGCCCCCTCCCTTTTAAAATACTCATTAACACCTTTCATTTGATACCCATATCGTACAAACAAATTCTAGAGTCACCCCTGGTCCACCTTTATATCGATATTTCGAAAAGGCGTCCACCCATAGAACTAAGGCCCACTCCCTTTTAAAATACTCATTAACACCTTTCGTTTGATACCCATATTGTATAAACGCATTTTAGAGTCATCCCTGGTCCACCTCTATGGCGATATCTCGAAAAGGCGTCCACCTATAGAACTAAGGCCCACTCCCTTTTAAAATACTCATTAACACCTTTCATTTGATACCCATATCGTACAAACAAATTCTAGAGTTACCCCTGGTCCACCTTTATGGCAATATCTCGTAAAGGCGTCCACCTATAGAACTAAGGCCCACTCCCTTTTAAAATACTCATTAGCACCTTTCATTTGATACCCATATCGTAAACAAATTCTAAAGTCACCCCTGGTCCACCTTTATGGCGATATCTCGAAAAGGCTTCCACCTATAGAACTAAGGCCCACTTCCTTTTAAAATACTCATTAACACCTTTCATTTGATACCCATATCGACAAACAAATTCTAGAGTCACCCCTGGTCCACCTTTATATCGATATTTCGAAAAGGCGTCCACCCATAGAACTAAGGCCCTCTCCCTTTTAAAATACTCATTAACACCTTTCGTTTGATACCCATATTGTATAAACGCATTCTAGAGTCATCCCTGGTCCACCTTTATGGCGATATCTCGAAAAGGCGTCCACCTATAAAACTAAGGCCCACTCCCTTTTAAAATACTCATTAACACCTTTCATTTGATACCCATATCGTACAAACAAATTCTAGAGTCACCCCTGGCCCACCTTTATATCGATATTTCGAAAAGGCGTCCACCCATAGAACTAAGGCCCACTCCCTTTTAAAATACTCATTAACTCCTTTCGTTTGATACCCATATCGTACAAACAATTTCTAGAGTCACCCCTTGTCCACCTTTATGGCAATATCTTGTAAAGGTGTCCACATATAGAACTAAGGCCCATGCCCTTTTAAAATATTCATTAACACCTTTCATTTGATACCCATATCGTACAAACAACACATTCCAGGGTTACCCTAGGTTCATTTTCCTACATGGTGATTTTCCCTTATTTTGTCTCCATAGCTCGCAACTGAGTATGTAATGTTCGGTTACACCCAAACTTAGCCTTCCTTACTTGTTTTTAATTGCACTAAGTTTTCTTTTGGCGAGCTTTAGATAAAATGTAAGTTCAGCTTATGAATAAATAGTAATTATCCACTGTTAAAAGTAAGAAGAAACGCTAGAAAAGTAACATTTAGTTGGAAAGAAAAATTAATTTTTATAATATACATATGAAGTTTTGTCATTAATTAAGAATGAGATGAAATTGCTGTTGTTTTTTTTGTTCTTTTCGGGAAAATAATCATATGTGAGTAGTTGTGATTACTACGGTTTCCTCGGGCAATGGTAAGCTAAGAAATATGTAATGTGAAGTACTGTTAGGGGTTTTCAGCTAAATTTTTCTGGCCAATGGAAACCATGGATGGGTGGGTTGTGAGCCACTAAATCAGCTTCCACCTTGATTTAGATTTATTCCAGCTTTGTTGAGACCTACAAGCATCGAGTTCCTAGAGTTAGTTTGTTCAAGTTTAACGTAACGTTTTGGTCGTTTTTCAGTTTTGATCGATTAAGTAATTTTTTCCAGGGACTCTATAATAAAATGTAGTAGTGGGGATAGCTTATCGATTAGCCAAGAACCTCCCCAGCCACTGAAGCCTAGCCTTGATAAAAGGGTCCCAATCGGCTTTTCTGTTAGCTACCAACAATTAAACTTAGTTTTTATGACTTTCCCCACTAGGTAGCGATGTACCTAGGATTTTTCGAATACCTCATATGGAGTACGAGGGAAATCCAAGGTCTTCTTTACCAGCGTCATTCATTGATGGTTACAATAGTATTACCAGAAGTTTGCTTACCGACCTAACTGAAATTCCCAATCAAGAACCAGTACCTATGTTATAAAATAACTCTGTTCTTAGATATTAGAAGCTAGATCTGTCACCTGTATCACTCCAAATAACTGGAGCTTGGCTTGGCAAGCGCAGGTCCGAGCACAAAACGTGCTCGATCGTTTTATTCCTCCACATCTGCTAAAGATGAGCAAGCCTAATTTAAAACCATATGACGCCAGAAGGCAGTCATACCCGATAGAATACCCGTCATGAGTATACAGTTCTCTCACCTTAACACCAGATTAACATAATCAAATGTTTAATCATTATTCTTGTTTAAGAAAAACTGTCTCTGTCTCCCTCCTAATAGTTGGAGTAGGAGCACAAAGCGTGTTCGATCGTTTTCCCATCCAATCTGCACTTCCTAAATCTGCTTTAACTTACCAAGTCTTTAAAAACATGTGACGCCAGAATACGTTCTTCCCAAAATAGATTTTTTTTATTAATTTCATTTCAAAAATGTTATTACACCGGTATTATTTTTAATAGAAAATTAACGATTTTTCACTACTTCATTGCGTATACAACTTCAAGAGTATATAATTTTAATATTCAGTTTAAGGCTGCACGATAAACAACATTTTTAGTTTTCTGTCCCGGAGCGTAAATAAATAGCGAGGACGGTTTTCCAACACGGGAACACGCTACATAGAGCTGACCATGTGAAAAGCATGTCATTTCTAGGTTTATGCCCCATACTTCCAACGAATGCCCTTGTGACTTATTAATTGTCATCGCAAATGCAAGTTTCACTGGGAACTGCATACGTTTGAATTGGAAGGGCAAATCTGTTGAAGTCAAGGGAATCCGGGGAAGTAAGCATTCCTCTCCCTTGAACGAGCCTTCCAAAATGCTTGCCACTATTAAATTGTCTGTTAGCTTCGTAACAACCAGTCGTGTACCATTGCACAGTTTGGGAGCATGAATATTGCGTAGCATAATAACAACAGACCCAACTTTGAGACGCAAATGATGAGGAGGCATTCCAGGCAAATCCAGAGAGTTAAAGAACTCCACTGGGTAATTTACTACTTCGTCTTCATTTTCAACGCGATCAATAGATTTATAAGAACACAGATCTCCCGGAATTTGATTTTGAATCGTCCAATTCAAGTCGTTGACAGCAATAATTTTTGCTGCTAAAATTGCGCGTGCGGCTAACCATTGGTAGTTACCATAGTTTTGAGTGATATTTGGATATACACTGCTAATTAGTTCATCCTTACTTGAAGCGAATTGGCAAATCGCAGTTGGAATCGATATTAAACCACTGCAAGGATGTATCGGAACTTGTCCATTGCCGATTCGCAGCAGCTCTTTTGAAAAAACCTCTGCAGTTCTATCGTGTTTCAGCAAAACTCGAATATTGATGGTCAATGAAATGGTTTCAACATTGATGCGATGACTTCGGACATGCGTTTAGCTCATCCGCCGCTGTTGATTTTGGAATCCCGGGTAGTGTTTGTCTGAAGTCGCCCGCCAGCAATATCATCACCTCTCCAAAGCAACGATCATTATTACGCAAATATCTCAATGTTCGATCGAGTGCTTCCAATGATGGTTTGTGGGCCATTGTGCACTCATCCCATATGATCAATTTACAGTTGTTTAAAACTTGTGCCATTGCTGATTGCTTTGAAATATTGCAAACGGGACTTTCGTGTATTTGCAAGTTTAATGGAAGCTTCAATGCTGAATGTTCCATTTTTCCACCTTCCAACAGTGTTGCCGCAATTCCGGTAGATGCAAGAGCTAATGCAATACCACTTTGACCTCGTATTTCTGCTAGTATTAAAGACAATAGGAACGTTTTAGCGGTCCCGCCGGGCGCATTGAGAAAAAATATGCCATCGCTTCCATTATCTACAGCATTTATTAGTTGATTGTACGCACTGCTTTGTTGTTCATTCAACAGTGGAAAATTTGTTTGTACTTGTGGTTGCAAGTGAGTTATATCGTAAGCACGCTCGCGTTCCAGTTCGCGATTCAGTACATCCTTTGCTTGACGACTTGGCGCTGGCATATGGACTTCAATCAATAGTTTTCCACTCATGAGTAAACATAAATCTTCAATAAGGACTAATGATTCATTTTAGATGTCAGCGTTCATTTGCAACTCGAAATTTCTTGTCGCGAGTCGCAAGCGGTGCAAAATATCTTCTGCCATGTCATCTTTGTACGTATCCCATAATAGACGCGGGTTTGAAGGCTGACATATCGAAATTATTATAGCGAAAAGTGCACGAACTGCAGTGGCTTGTGAGGAAGCTATTACATCCGCTAGCGTTTGATTCCAGTGACTGTCGTGTTCAAGCAATTGCAATTGTTGACATGCTTCTCGAAATGTTGCACAAATAGTACCATCTTTAGTCCTCAAAGATTGAAATGAAGTTAAACCGCGTACATTGACCAGAAGCAAACGTAGGCAAAAGCAAATCTAGTTCTTTGGATGGATACTGTAAATCCTTCCCAATGCATCAGTTGAAAAAAAACCTGGATAAGCATCTACTGGATGGCCGTACTTCCTGCGTAATAATTTCTTCGACGATACATTCCCTGTATAATACCGAGGCATCTCAGAGTAAAGCAATATTCTCGCAAACGGATCACTGGCGCAAGTTGAAAAGAAACTTGTTAAAGTGGTTGCTTGTGGTCTTTCCGCTCGCTGTATGTTCTCTGCGTTGGAATAAACTCGTTGGCCATTCTCCAAATGAACTGCCAGATGCACAACAGTCGGATGGAATTCATGTATTGCAAATGAAAATATTATCCAAATTGCTTCATTGCAATTGACATATCTGCCCATTTGAAATTTGCTAATTTCATCTCGTTCCACGCCAATAACCGCCATATCGCTTTCTTTTGTGGGGTATTTGCAAACATACTTAATTGGCTTTATTGAACTGCAATACTCAATATTTATATGTGCTTTGAATGCCTTAGACAAAATAGGCGAATATGGAACGATCCATGTATTATCAACCAAGAAATTCTTTCCTTTCAATTGAGTGATGCATGTTTTGCCATTGTCAGCGGGTGAGCGACGCCAATAGAGAGGGTATCCATCGTTTCCAGTTTGAGTTTCCGAAATAAAAGCACGTGGATAGCGTTTTTTGCATTTATTGTCCGACATACAAACCGAAGAAGGATCGCGCTGTCCACATGGCCCATGAATCATATTGGCCATCACCACTTCGTGCAACTCTGGATCTATATCAACATCAGGAATTTCAGTGGAAATTATGTCATCAATTTGGTCATGTGTAATTTTCTCCACCATCCAAAGCAGAATGTGTGCGTGGTGTAAACCTCTCTTCTGCCAATCCACTGAGTACATCCAGTATCGAACAGTACCATATACACGTTGTTTCGTAATGAAGTCCATAAAACATTTGAGTTTTTGTTTAAACACTCGTGCTGTGACGTCGTGGCGATCGCTTGGTGATTGGTCGGGACGCAACAGATTCGTAATGTCTGGCCATTTTGGATTGCAAGTAAATGTTACAAACAAATCCGGTCGTCCATAATTGCGCAGGTAAGTCATCGCGTCCTGGGAGTACTCATGCATGTGTCTAAGACTGCCAATATATGTCGATGGCAAAATAGTGAGTCGACCAATATCTGTAATATCCGCATCACTATTCATGGCATCTCGTAAGTGAACATACTCTTCAGATCGCAACTTCGACTGATTGTATCGAATGTAATTAATTCATTCTGTCTCAACTCCAACGTACATATCAACTGCATACTGTTGGAATAATCGTCGATATCTCAGTAAGTGGTTGTCATAGTTTTGTCGAATCATCATTCGATATGCGTAAAATCTCATTGAACTGACCTTTTTATTTGTCTCGACACCTAAAAGTTTAAATTACATATATGAGGTAGCAAACAAACATTTTTTTGTACTAACCATTCATTGGATTTATCATCTTATAGGCTAAGTGTTATCCGTCTTCCCCACGGCAGAACATGAGCGGATATTGCATTGCGTCGTAAGACCGATGTGTCTCGCTTATCCGCTTTAGTGCGTTTTCAGTTCTAGGTTTTATGACAATATCACGCGACTCCAAATTTTCTCCAACAACAACAACTGCTATTTTGCTAACTGTAGGTACATTATATTTTCTTTCATGAGTTCCTGTTGGTCTCTTGCCCGCATGTATGATTATGCTATGATCATCTGTTGGCATACGTTCCAACGAAATCGTAAACAGTTTGATGAGGTCATTGTGCTCGCGTAACATTTGCTGCAATTGATCGATTATTTCTCTTTTCGTTGCATTGAAAATAGTACAACGTCGATTTAGTTCATCATGTGAATCTCCCAGAAAGTAACTTTGGAGATATTTGTGTTCTTGATCTTGATGCGGCAAAAGCAATCCAGCGAGATGAAAAATTTGCCCATGAACCTGTATAATTGGAGTAAAGTTCTGCAGTTTTTGTCAAGTATTGCGCTTAGTAAAACTACCTTAAATGTTGGATTGTAGTTTTGTTCATTTACAATTTCACCGCCAAATGACGTCATTTGAAAACAATCGTTGTACATTTTAGTGTGCTGTAAGAAATGCCTCGAGTTGGGAGATTCACCGTGAAGCAGCTGGAACAATAGCTCTGGTGGTGGAAGCAATTCTGGCAACTTGACCTTTCGCCCCGCGCAACATAATCCTGGCAGTTCTTTTTGAAATTTGACTGCAGTGCAATGTTGACAAACTACTGACATTTGACCGATTTGAACAGATGTGCTTTATTGAATGTTTGGCTCATACCGTTCAGTGTCCACCAAAGAAACTTGTTGTTGCCGCTGTTGTCGTCGAATAATCGCATGTTGTGATCTTCATCACTTTCGCGAGCACGAGCTTCCCTTCTTCTTAATCGTTCTTGCTGATTGTGAACTTCCCTTCTTCTCAATCATTCTTCCTGATTGTAAGTTTGGTTTACATCTTCTAACTGGTACGCACGATTCTCCAGCTGTCTACTTCGAGTTGATACCCTCTCAATAACACTTTCCCTTTCTGTTTCACGTGCTCTGAAATTTCGTATTCTCCTTCTGCTATGAGAATTCTGACCAATGTTACCATGCACATTGATTCTTGGCATCTTAACAAATATCTAATTGGAAATGATCATACATTTGCATACAGCTCACATAAGGTTTTACCAACCGTAAACTTACCTTTGAAAAATCCAAAAATGAGCTAACCCAACTAAGGAAAAAGATGCAATTTAACGATAAACTATATATAGTCCAATGTAAATAGATATTCGCCGACACACTAAATCACTTTTTCCGATTCACTCACTTTTTTAAACGAAATATGAATGAAACCAGTCAGACAATTATAATCTACACATTCAATATTTTTTATTTCGTAAATGTAAACTATTTAACACGAAAATATGCAACTGGACGATAAACTATGTATCTATTCCAATGTAAATTGGTATTCGCCGACACACTAAATCACTTTTTTAAACAAAATATCAATAAAACCGCTCAGATATTGATAATCCACACATTCGCAATTTTTTATTTCGTAAATGTAAACTATTTGACACGAAAAGCTACCGCTTCCATTATTACATTAGAAATAATATTGTAAGCTGTCAAATGGAATGACCGCCTACTACGCTCCAATTTATTTTCACTGAGTATTGGCTATTTTAAGTAAGTAAGTAAGAGTATTAATATAGTATACCTCCATAATGGTTTTCAGGCCCCTCCTCCAACCCTTTTAAATATATTCAGCCTCAAAGTTTAGTACGTATGGGAGGTGCCATGCCCCATTTTTCGATAAATTTTTTTTTTTTTTGGGTGAACATGGTATTGATATCGTACATCTGCATAGTGGTTTCTATGTAGATGTCATGAACGCTTTTAGGGATATTTAGCCTTAAAAATTAAGAACGCATGGGAGGTGCCACGCCCCCTTTTCCCAAAACTACTGTTTTTTCATAAGCATGCTACTGATATCGTTAATCTCCTGATCAATTTTCAGGTCCCAACCTTAAACGTTTTTATAGATATTCAGCGTGAAAAATTAAGTTTGTATGGGAGGCGCCACGCCCCCTTTTCCGATAACCCCCACTTTTATGCGTGGGAATGGTTTTGATATCATTTAGCTCTATACCAATTTTCAGCTCCCTACCTTGAACTCCTTTAGAGATAATCAGCTTGAAAAATTAATATTATATGGCAGGTGCCACGCCCCTTTTCCGATAACTCCCACTTTTATGCGCAAACATTGTTTTCATATCATATAGCTCTGTACCAATTTCCAGGTCCCTGCCTTAAATCCTTTTAGAGATATTCAGCTTAAAAAATTAAGTGTGTATGGGAGGTGTTCTCAGTAGCTTTTAAATGGTTGTACAGTTCCTGAAAAAGAGAAAAAAAAGCATTTCAAAATTACTTTCAATTATCAATTTTTTCGAAAGTCGGGATATTTCTAAAAAAATTTAATTAAAAAAAAAAAATGGTGTTCTAAGTTGCTTTTCAGTAGTTCTAGAGTTCCTAAGAAGGAGACACAAATTCTGTAATTTCGGCCATCATTTTCCGAAATCACAGTTTTCGGGATATTTCTAAAAAAAATTTTATTTAAACAAGTACAGGTGTCTAAGTTCGGGTGTAAACGAACATTAGATACTCAGCGTGAGCTTCAATTGTACATTTCATTTCAGATAAATTATTTTCAACAAATTTTGATTTTTGGCGACCTTTAAATTTAACAATTATTTCTTCAAACTGGCTCTAGGTCAATAAATTAAACAATTTGTTGTTGTTTTTGTTCCAATATATTTCGATCTCCAACGGAGATCGTCATCGGGGACTACAATAATAAATAAATAAACACTTTATTTTACACAATTTATCACAGGCAAATTTATATATATGTATGTATAAACATATTAGCATCATTACTGCAAACATACATACATGAGTTCAGATGTTAGGTGGGCAGCGTCTGTTCGAGATGCTGTTGTTGAACTGATTTTCGCGAGTCAAGTAAGTGGCGGTAGATGTGTGCACACATTTCAGAGTCTTTCTTGTAGTTCAATCTTTTGTTCTCGTCCGTGTCTATTATGTGGAGCATCTCCAAAGTAAAGCGTTTGTTGTAATGCTGTTCTTGCTGTAGTATGCTCACAGCGTCAAAGTCTGGTTTATGTCCGCTCTCCGCACAGTGGGCCGCAAGTGCTGTTTTATGTGTATTGCTTGATTGTAAACATTTGATGTCAGATCGGTGCCCTGCTATTCTTGTTTTTAACTTATTTTTCGTTGTGCCAACATATTCTTTCGCACAAATGTTATATCCGTCTCCTGCACATGGTATCTTGTATACAATATTGTTTTTCTCCATCGTTTCTAATTTACTTTTCATATTCTTGAAAAATATTTGGTTTGTGTACGCCGGTTTGTGCGCAATTCCGATTCTTTCTTTATCATAAATATTTGAGCATTGTAATCTTTCGGAAAAGCCAGGTATATATATAATAGATTTATATGTGATCGGTTTTTTACCTTCGATTTTTGATTTGGTACCCTTATGATGCGTGTTTATCAACCTACGTATTACCACGGACGGGAAATCGTTCATCTTGAGAATGTGCTCGATACGTTTTTTATTCTCAGGGTGAAAAATTTAATCACTAGTATCTAAAACTCGCCGGATAAAATTTTTCGCTGTATTAAAAATCATACTTTTCGGATGTTTAGATAAATAATTTATAATACGTCCTGAAGATGTAGGCTTTTGGTACCAATCCACTTTAACTTTATTGCTTATTTTACATACCAAGGAGTCTAAAAATGGTAATTTGCCATCTTTTTCCAACTCCATCTTGAATTGTATTACCATTTTTAGACTCCTTGGTATGTAAAATAAGCAATAAAATTAAAGTGGATTGGTACAAAAAGCCTACATCTTCAGGACGTATTATAATTTATTTATCTAAACATCCGAAAAGTATGATTTTTAATACAGCGAAAAATTTTATCCGGCGAGTTTTAGATACTAGTGATTCAATTTTTCACCCTGAGAATAAAAAACGTATCGAGCACATTCTCAAGATGAACGATTTCCCGTCCGTGGTAATACGTAGGTTGATAAACACGCATCATAAGGGTACCAAATCAAAAATCGAAGGTAAAAAACCGATCACATATAAATCTATTATATATATACCTGGCTTTTCCGAAAGATTACAATGCTCAAATATTTATGATAAAGAAAGAATCGGAATTGCGCACAAACCGGCGTACACAAACCAAATATTTTTCAAGAATATGAAAAGTAAATTAGAAACGATGGAGAAAAACAATATTGTATACAAGATACCATGTGCAGGAGACGGATATAACATTTGTGCGAAAGAATATGTTGGCACAACGAAAAATAAGTTAAAAACAAGAATAGCAGGGCACCGATCTGACATCAAATGTTTACAATCAAGCAATACACATAAAACAGCACTTGCGGCCCACTGTGCGGAGAGCGGACATAAACCAGACTTTGACGCTGTGAGCATACTACAGCAAGAACAGCATTACAACAAACGCTTTACTTTGGAGATGCTCCACATAATAGACACGGACGAGAACAAAAGATTGAACTACAAGAAAGACTATGAAATGTGTGCACACATCTACCGCCACTTACTTGACTCGCGAAAATCAGTTCAACAACAGCATCTCGAACAGACGCTGCCCACCTAACATCTGAACTCATGTATGTATGTTTGCAGTAATGATGCTAATATGTTTATACATACATATATATAAATATGCCTGTGATAAATTGTGTAAAATAAAGTGTTTATTTATTTATTATTGTAGTCCCCGATGACGATCTCCGTTGGAGATCGAAATATATTGGAACAAAAACAACAACAAATTGTTTAATTTATTGACCTAGAGCCAGTTTGAAGAAATAATTGATAAATTATTTTCTACATAACACGTGGCACCGCCCGTATAAAAAAAAATGTCTACCCATTTCCTCTTACAATAAAACTTGATAAGTAAAATATCATTGATTCAAAACTACTTTTTGATAAGTTATAGCTTATTATTCTAGTCTACGACCCTTTTAAACTTGTTTTATATCTAAGTTTCCGTGGTCTTTAACCGATCCCCTCCATTTTTACTAGAAACATTTTCTGCTATAGGGAAAATATGTGTACACAATTCATTAAGATATGTTAATTTTTCTTCGAGTTATGGCTCTCAAAACATAGAAATTTGCTTAGTCATAAAAGGGGCGGTGCCACACCCATTTTCAAAAATTTTTGTGTTTTCCAATTTAATGTTATAATTCAAGTTAGAAAGTAAAATTCTATTGATACAAAGTTTTTTCGCTAAGATGTAGCTTATTATTTTCGTCTACGGCCCTTTTAAAAATCTTTTATATATAAGTGGGCATGGTCTTTAACCGATCTCGTTCATTTTTTTTAGAAACATTTCCTGCTATAGGGAAAATATTTGTACCCAATTTGTTTACGATCCATTAATTTTTCTTCGAGTTATGGTTCCTGAAACATTGAAAATTGCTTAGTCATAAAAGGGGCAGTGCCACGCCCATTTTTTAAAATTTGAAGTTTTTCCTATTCATTGTAAATACACTTGGGAAATGAAATACCATTGATATAAAGAACTTTTTGCAAAGATATAGCTTATTTTATTCGTACACGACCCTTTTAAAAATCTTTTATATTAAAGTGGGCGTGGTCCTTAACCGATTTCGTTAATTTTTCTCCAAAGTAAAGGCAACCTCTCTGCCGAATTTTGTCATGATAGGTTTAAAGATTTTTGATTTATGATTAATAGTATTTGTAAAATTGATTTTATTACAAGTGGGCGGTGCCACGCCTATATAAAAATTTTTTTTTTTCAAATTTTTATCAAGAGTCCCAATGTCAGTCCACAAGTCAAATTTCAAGATTCTAGGTGTATTATTTACTAAATAATCGGGTTTTTTCTGTTTTCCAAAATGTTATATATATAAAATTGTGCATGGTTATCATCCGATTTCGCTCATTTTCCATACCAATCTATTCTGGGTCCAGATAAGCTCGGGTACCAAATTTGGTGAATATATCTAAATATTTACTCAAGTTATCGTGTTAACGGACAGACGGGCGGACGGACTTGGCTCCATCAAATTTTTTTCGATACTTATGACTTTGATATATGGAAGTCTATATCTATCTCTATTTCTTTATACCTGTACAACCAACCGTTACACAATCAAAGTTAATATACTCTGTGTGCAAAGCACGCATTAGGCATAAGACAATTTAAATGTGTGGAAAACGTTAATCAAAATCGGTTGATATCACTTTGCAATAAGGCGGAAATATGGTCCTTGGTATTATATATAGATCCTATCAAAACCAGATAAGGACCACGCCTACTTTGATGAAATGGGGCTTACAGTTTGAATCTCAACAAAATTTCCAAGGTATACGTAAGTGGTACGTAACAATACTTCCCGTAGGGATAGACTTATCAAAAGCTTTTGATACAGTTAGCCCCGGCACGTTATTGCAGACTTGTAAGGTCCCCTCTTCCTCCTAATCTCAAAAGTTGGACCGCAAATTATCTGGCTGGTCGGCAGACAACGGTGCAATTCAGGAAAGTTGCATTTAAGCCCAGAGCAATTAACGTGGTGTTCTATCGTCGTTTTTGTTTATCTTCTACATATCGAAGCTCCCTTCGCCACCAGAATGAGTTGCCATTGTTTTCTGCACGATAATGGCTACAGGTCCCGACCCACCCATCGATGACTTATGTAATTAAATAAACAACTATCTGCCAAATTTGCTCACGTAACCTGATATAGTCACCGACCAAATCTTAGGCGGCCTTATTTACAACATTCAAGAAACAAATGTCGACCATATTTGACATCCACGTCGATGGCATTGCGTTACCGACTACAAAAAAGATTAGGATCTACATTTTGGCGAGAAGGAATCGGCCATTGTACCTAGAAAACCAGAGACGTAACAAAATTCTCAAATATCTTGCCGGCAGCCCGTGGGTAAAGATAACAAGTAAAGAAGGCTAAGTTCGGGTGTAACCGAACACAACATACTCAGCTGAGAGCTTTGGGGACAAAATAAGGGAAAATCAACATGTATGAAAATTAACCTAGGGTACCCTGGAATGTGTTTGTATGACATGGGTATCAAATGAAATGTGTTAATGAATATTTTAAAAGAGCGTGGGTCTTAGTTCTATATGTGGACGCCTTTACAAGATATTGCCATAAAGGTGGACCAGGGATGACTCTAGAAAGTATTTGTACGATATGGGTACCAAATAAAAGGTTGTAATGAGTATTTTAAAAGGGAGTGATCCTTAGTTCTATGTGTTTTTACGATAAGGGTATCAAATTAAAAGTATTAATAAGGGTTTTAAAGGGGAGTGGTGGTAGCTGTATAGGTGGTCGCCTTTTCGAGATATCGGCATAAAGGTGGATCAGGGGTGACTCTAGAATGCGTTTGTACAATATGGGTATCAAACGAAAGGTGTTAATGAGTATTTCACGGACGCACCGCTTTATAAAAAAAATCTCACTTGACTTTTCACGAAACCACCGTTTATATCGAAAAAAAATTTTAATTGGTTTTTAACGGAACCACCGCATATCAAAAGAAAAAATCTGAATTGGTTTTCCACCAACCACCGTTTATATCAAAATTCCAAAATTTACCGATTACACGTAAACTATTATCTAGTTCACTCAGTTTTATATGGTGATATTTCGTTGGAAAATGTATGTATTGAAGAAATTCTACCTGGAATAAGAGAAATCTTTAAATGGAAGATTTGTGAGAAATTGATGGAAGCTTGAAAATATGAGAATTTGTAAAATGAATTGATAAATTTTTAAATTAGAAATTTGAAACTATGAAAAATGTAAATGTAAATGAAATGTAAATTTGTAAAAATGAGTTGAAAATTTGAGGCAAATTAAAAATTGCAGACTTGAAAATGTTGATACTTGTAAAATGGTTTGAAAATTTAAAACTTGTTGAAAACTACGGAAGTATTAGTGGTTAAGTTTAGAATTTAGGCGCACGCACCGTTTTAGTAAAAAAATCGAGGTTTTTTATACGCACCGTTGTAATCCAAAATCCAAAATATATTATGCCAACGCACCGCATTTAATTAAGATTGCAATATTTCGTATTTCTAATAAAAACGTAAGTAAAAATATGTAATACATACATACATATTATATACATATTTCCTGCTGCTGGTCTTTGCTGGTTCCTACTGGTGCCTTGAAATATGCCACTTATATCCGGAAAATGTTTGGTAGAATGAATGTAGCATGAATTTGAGTTAAGGTTTGTGAAAATGTTATATTCCGCGTGTTAATGATATTGTGAAGTGGTGTCGCGACTGACTATACCACGTAAAACTTATTGGCAAATTTGGATTAATCCTTTGCCAGCCAATCTAACTTGGTTACTCTTCATAACCAAGAAAATTATGTAATGCCACTATTTTGTATTTCCCGTGGCGTGGATTCGATGTCACGGTCGCCATGTGAACTCTACTTACGATTTTGTAGAGTTCATAATGTGGATCTTGTAGGGCTTCCAATAAAGGGCATCCTACAATTAATAAATTATAAAACTTTATGCTTGCTTTTAATTAATAGATTTTATTTGGTTACTCAATAACCTTAATTTCAAATTGTTTCACAAATATATATTAGGTAAGTTGTTCTTACTTTTTCAGCTGCCAAATTATAATGGCCGAGCCACTCGCGCGCCGGGTTGCATTCGCCCGTGCGAGCGTGTTCGGTCAACTAGTACATACATCAGCTGATGTATGGTTGATGTGGTGAGTTGCTCTTAGGCTGTCGTTACATAACACTCCCGTTATATGCCATTTTAAGCCTATTACTGCATTAGATTTCTTTTCGTTTTCTTTCTCTTCTTTCACATTTTATTTCGTTTCATTTCAAAATAATACATTTCATTTCGTTTTTTTTTTCATTCCATTTCATGCCATTTTTTTCCTTTCATTTCATTCCTTTCCATTTTATTCCACTTTGTTGTTTATTATTTTGTTTACTTTATTTCATTCTGTTTTATTTGATTTCGTTTCATTTCATTGTTTTCACTTTTATTCCATTTAGTTTCATTTTGTTCCATTACATTGCATTTTATTTTATTCCATTTCATTTTGTTTCGTTACATACCATTTTATTTAACTTCGTTTTATTTTATTTCAGTTTATACTATTTCACTCAATTTCGTTTCGTTTCGCTGTAGTGCCACTGCGTATAAATTAGTATAACATAAACACACATATAGCTGTAGTCTGTAAACCTCTTTATAATATAAGTATCATATATCTATATCAATGGTCGCAAAAATTCAAACTGTGGCTGTGTGAGTAAAACAAAAATCTTCTTATTGGTAGTGGTTTAGTTGTTGATGAAAAATCAATGAGGTAGGACGTCTGCGCGCATGTTTGTTAACACACAAAAAGTAATTCGTAAATATGCCATATAAATATTACTTTATTGCTCGAATCTAAGGAAAAATTTAAAAAAAATAAAATAAATTGCTAACGTAAAACATGAAAACGTTCTGCGCATGAGCGTTTGTTTGCAAAATATCCCATAGTACAGGTTTACACGTATGATATGTATGAGATGGAAACAATTCCTTTCTCTTTCTAACACACTGCCGTTTGACACTTCGGTCAGTGTCAAGCTATTGTGGAACTCAGTGGAGCCTGCGTGGAACATGCGTTTGACACTGAACGAAGTGTCAAAATTACCGGGATTACTGTCGTGGAAAGCGACGCAGGGAAACAAAAAAAGGGGCGGAACATCAGATATGGGTTGCTGTGATGGTAAATTTTTTTCAACGAATTTAGTATGAAAATGTAGTGCACATATATGGGTCCTACAGAAAATTATACAAAAGTCTTGAATTGGGGTATCTGAGGACGCGTAGTTATTCCAGTATTAAGAATACAAACACGGGTGCTAAGTTTTTCTACACGTTCAAAAGTTATCCGCGAAAAACAGTTTGAAAGCGGGGTCGACTGCAATAATCCGTCCAAAAATTTGGAAAGAGAAATGAAAAGACGCGTTTTGTCCTGTTATCAATAGTACAAAAGCGAAAAAGTATTCGAATTATTGGAAGCGAAGCAAAGACGCGTCTATTAATACCTCCCCGACGGTTTTAGCCATGTTTAGCAATCGTCTCCGGTAATAAAGTATTATAATTTGTTAACTAAAATTGTCCAAAACATATGGATTTTAAAGAGAGATGTAATTAAGTGCTCGTGTGAAAGTAAATAAGGATATTTCTTTGTAATTTTACAATAAAACTTTTACGCAGTTTTCCTTAGCAACTACTACACTTTTCTTGGGCCTAAGAAGTACAACAGTGCCAAATAGCATCCACGAAAAAAACGAACAAGAACAGGAATTTTTACAGGTGAGCGTGGCTGTGTATATGCGTGCTGCTACATATCCTACTTGTAGACCTTTACAATTAAATATCTTCACGCGAATGCGCATTTTGAAATAACTTGGAATTTATATTTGAATTTATCACTTATACATTTTATATGAAATATACATATGTATACCTTTATGAATAATACCCTAAATTCATATATTCTGTTGTACATTGAATTGATAATTATTAAATTGAAGAACAAATTAGACTTGCGCACTTTTGCACGCGAGCAAAATATTTACATTTCCGTAAACATAAATTTTAAATATAGGATCACCCTAATACGCATTGAATATTTGGAAGGGAGGTAGATACGCACAAAACATAAAAATGCAGCGGTCAATCAACCCTTTGCACACTCAAAATCCAATACACCCAGCTAAAAATACAACATACCTAATAACTTAAATGAACGGGGATCAGTAGCAAGTCTTCAAAATAAGCGCCGCTACTAATTGAAATTTCGCTATACATACTTACACACTGGCATACAACACACCAACGCACGCCATACAACAGAAGGTAAAAGCATTGGACAAAGCAAAACAACGTTAGAATCACGTGACAACAAACAAATGTACAAACATACAATAGTTAAAGCGAAGACTCGAAAGCACGTTATGCGGGCAAATACAAATGCATTGTATTCAATAAGGAGCATTATGGTGGGTGGATATTTATGGAAAAAAATATTCACCGGAATAACTGTTGTTTTATATTGTTAATATTATTGGTTAGAAATTGTTATTATAAAGTAACCGTTTGCCTGCGTGCAAAAATTAGTATATAAGGGCGACGAATTCGCATTAAAATTCAGAGATTAGGAGACAGGCATACGAGTCGGTAGGTTTTATGACTACCGACCAAGGGTACACCTGAAGGGTTTTGGCTTCATTTGTACTAAAGTACATTCGTCTGGAGGCTGGCCGAGGGTTTTATTACCTCAGTCACCTCTTCAAAAACAAGGAAATAAGCTAGGAGAAGAAATAGAATTTTATTAAATAAATACTTATAACGTTTTTTACTTGAAATAAACAGTATTATACTTTTAGAAGGAAAGGTAGGGATATTTAACTTTCAGGAACCCTGGACGGACTGAGGCCAACCCCGGCAAAACCAAAGGAAAAGTTCGTCACACATAATGTAAGGGGTGTTAGAGGCATTTGTTCCACATTACGCTTAAAGAGATGGTTGGTGTCATGTGGAGACACATTGCAAGCAGGGCATACATTTTGTATCTCGGGGTTGATTCTGGATAGGTAAGAGTTTTACCTGTTACAGTATCCACATCGAAGTTGAGCTAGAGTGACTCGCGTTTTCCTGGGCAGTGTGCGTTCCTCTTACACAAGTTTTGGGTACTGTTCTTTGAGTACTATATTCACCGGGCAATTCCTGGCATAAAGGTCCGACGCTTATTTGTGGAGTTCACTTAGGACCTGCTTGTGTTTTTTGCTTCATGTGGCTGAATTCTCAAGTGCCGTATTTCCTCTTATGGTTAGCATCTCATTTCTCTCCCTGATGGGGAGTATTCTCGCCTCATTGTGTGGATGGTGTTCTGGGGACATAAGAAGACAGCCCGTGGCGGTTCTGAGAGCAGTATTTTGGCAGGCCGGTAGCTTCTTCCAGTGTGTAGTTTTTAGGCTTGGCGAGCATATTTGGCACGCGTAGCATGCAATCGGCTGGCCATTGCTTTGTAAGTGGTAATGAGCGTTTCTTTGTCTTTTTCCCAAGTACTGTCAGCAAGAGATTTGAGGATTTTATTACGGCTCTGGATTTTCGGTACAATTGCGGCTGCATGCTCACCAAAATGTAGATCCTGATCAAACTTCATACCCAAGATTTTGGGGTGTGGGACAGTCGGCAGCGTAGTGCTATCTACGTGGATGTTCAAAATGGTCTACAGTTGGGACGGGGGGGTTTGATTTAAACCGAAATTTATCTGGGTGCTAATGGCATTTAGCGTGGTGGTGGTGCTATGGAGTTTTCTAAAGCCATACCGACGACAGGCTAGTTGCAAATTTGCTTTGAAAGAGGGGAGCAAAATGGCTTCAAGCGTCTTGGTTACTGGCGATAGGAGAGATATCGGGCGACACGACTCTCCTATGTAAGCTGGTTTCCCAGGCTTTAGTAGCGGTACCACTTTGGCCATTTTCCATTTTCCGTGGATGACGAAGGTGGAAAGAGACAGGTTGAAGACAAGCGCTCAATATTTGAAACCCTCTTTCCCTAGGCTTTTAAGCATCGGCATGGCTATGCCGTCTGGACCCACTGCTTTGGATGGTTTAGCATGACCGATGGCATCCCCAATCTCTTTGGCGGTGATGGTAATTGGAGACGCGCTGAATTTATGTTTATGTGCGTGTCTGTTGGCTCTCCGTTTATATTTGTCGACCGTACAATGCATTATATATTGTAGGCAGAAAGCGCTCGCGCATTTTTTCGCATCCGACAGCGTTTAGTCGCCAAAGGGGATGGAAATTTTGCCATTTTGCTTAGACGGATTCGATAAGGACTTTACGGTGTACCAAAGCTTACCTACACCGGCAGAGAGGTTACAACCGCTTAGGTGCTCCTCCCATTTCGCCCGCTTGTGTTCATGCACAAGTAATCTGATGCGTTGGTTTATATCACGTATTTCGGGGTGGATGGGATCGAGCTGCATGCCGTGGCTGAAGGCGTTTGTAACATTTCAACCACCGTAGGAGTGCGGGTACAAATCCCCCTCCCGGGAGAAAAGGCTTTCAAGAGATTTACAAGGTATAATCGAAACAGGTGTCGCCTTTTCCGTCCTGATATCACGTTGTTTAAATTTTGTATGACATGTGTATCAAATGGAAGGTATTAAAGAGTATTTTAAGAGGAAGTGGGCCATCGTTCTATAGATGGACGCCATTTAGGGATATCGCCATAAAGGTGGACCAGGCCTGACTCTAGAATTTGCTTGTACGATATGGGTATCAAATGAAAGGTGTTAATGAGTATTTTAAAAGGGAGTGGGCTTTAGTTCGAGATATCGCCATAAAGGTGGACCAGGGGTGACTCTAGATTTGGTTGTACGATATGGGTATCAAATGAAAGGTGTTAATGAGTATTTTAAAAGGGAGCGGGCCTTAGTTCTATACGTGGACGACTTTTCGACATATCGCCATAAAGGTGGACCAGGGGTGACTCTAGAATTTGTTTGTACGATATGGGTATCAAATGAAAGGTGTTAATGAGTATTTAAAAGGGAGTGGGCCTTAGTTATATAGGTGGACGCCTCTTCGAGATATCGTTATAAAGGTGGACCAGGGTTGACTCTAGAATGCGTTTGTACAATATGGGTATTAAACGAAATGTGGCAATGAGTATTTTAAAAGGGAGTGGGCCTTAGTTCTATAGGTGGACGCCTTTTCCAGATATCGGCATAAAGGTGAACCAGGGGTGACTCTATAATGTGTTTGTACGATATGGGTATCAAATTACAGGTATTAATGAGGGTTTTAAAAGGGAGTGGTTGTAGTTGTATATGTGAAGGCGTTTTCGAGATATCGATCAAAATATGGACCAGGGTGACCCAGAACATCATTTGTCGGGTACCCCTAATTTATTTATATATGTAATAACACGAACAGTATTCCTGCCATGATTTCGCCCTGCAGAACTTTTTCATTCTCTCCTACTAAATATGGTAGGTGTCACACCCATTTTATAAAGTTTTTTCTAAAGTTATATTTTGCGCCAATAAACCAATGAAATTACCATGTTTCATCCCATTTTTCGTATTTGGTATAGCATTATGGCATTTTTTTCATTTTTAGTAATTTTCGATATCGAAAAAGTGGGCGTGGTCATAGCCGGATTTCGGCCATTTTTTACACCAATATAAAGTGAGTTCGGATAAGTACGTTAACTGAGTTTAGTAAAGATATATCGATTTTTGCTGAAGTTATCGTGTTAACGGCCGAGCGGAAGGACAGACGTTCGACTGTGTATATAAACTGGGGGTGGCTTCAACCGATTTTGCCCTTTTTTACAGGAAACAGTTATCGTCCTAGAAACTAAGCCCCTACCAAATTTCACAAGGACTGGTAAATTTTTGTTCGACTTATGGCATTAAAACTATCCTAGACAAATTAAATGAAAAAGGATGGAACCAGGCCCATTTTGAAATTTTCTTTTATTTTTGTTTTTTGTTGCACCATATCATTACTGGAGTTGAATGTTGACATAATTTACTTATATACTGTAAATTAATTGTAACATTAATTTTATAATTTATATATCTTAGTAGTCGACCGCATTGTGTCTGTGTCGACTTTATTCCAAATAAATTAAATTAAAGATATTCAATTTTTTGTTAAAATTTAACTTAAAATTTTTTTTTTAAGTGGGCGTGGTCGTTCTCCGATTTTGCGAATTTTTATTAAGCATACATATAGTAATAGGATTAACGTTCCTGCCAAATTTCATCACGATATCTTCAACGACTGCCAAATTACTGCATGCAAATCTTTTAAATTACCTTCTTTTAAAAGTGGGTGGTGCCACGCCCATTGTCCAAAATTTTACTAATTTTCTATTCTGCGTCACAAGTTCAACTCACCTACCAAGTTTCATCGCTTTATCCGACTTTGGTAATGAATTATAGCACTTTCTGTGTTTTTCGAAATTTTCGATATCGAAAAAGTGGGCGTGGTTATAGTCTGATTTCGCTTATTTTAAATAACGATCTGAGATGAGTACCCAGGAACCTACATACCAACTTTCATCAAGATACCTCAAAATTTACTCAAGTTATCGTGTTAACGGGGCGACGGACGGACGGACGTACATGGCTCAATCAATTTTTTTTCGATACTGATGATTTTGATATATGGAAGTCTATATCTATCTCGATTCCTTTATACCTGTACAACCAACCGTTATCCAATCAAAGATATTATACTCTGTGAGCTCTGCTCAACTGAGTATAAAAATTGCTTCAATACATTTTTTCATACATTTAAAGCAATAAAGGCAATTACCGCTTAATTCATACAAATAGACAACATTGGTTAATCCTTTGTAGTGCTATAAATAGAACAAAAGCAAAAACGAGTTTCTTTGAAACCGCCGCAACAACAAGCATATCTTTGAATCATGGTTACATACAAAGTACGAACTGTGAAAAAGTATAAAATATGCAAGGAAGGCAATTGGGACAAAGGTTACAACAAGTAAGGCATGACGTGGCTGAATGCGTTTGTAACACTTCAACCATGATGTACCTATATTGGAACGCTTTTCCGTCATCCCTTGCAATTTGGTTTTGAGACAAACCGGTCTCGGCGTTGTGCCATCATCAGTGTCGATTTTCGTTCTGATCTGTTGTTGTCGTTTTTCCTGTATTTATCTTTCGTAGGTACATGAGCAGGTATTGTCAAAATTGATGCTTGTGTATATTTATTTTACATGGTCGAGAATGAATGTTCCCCAGCAAATATCAATAAAACAGTTGGGGTTCTTCACATACAAGCAAAAGACGGACGTCTCAACGTACTCGAGAATATGGAAATCTACAAACAGAAAACATTCAACGGTAGAATAATAAACGAACAGATAAACACAATTTCTGACACAATATTCGAGCCTTTAAAACTTGTTTACAAGAAACAAAGTAATCAGACAAGTACAACAGACAAACACACAACAGCACATAAACACATATAATTAACGCACCAAAACAACAAGCCCACAAAGAAGGTCAATCGACTAAAATTACGGATTTTTATCTGCCCCAGTCAGCCACACAAATCGACCAGTGAAAACCACCCTCGGTTCTGAATGAACGCACAGCACATACACATAACTAAATATACACAAGCATCAATTTAACAATACCTGCTCATGTACCTATGAACTATAAATTCAGGACAAACGACAACAACAGATCAGAACGAAAATCGACACTGGTGATGGCACAACGCCGAAACCGGTGTGTCTCAAAACAAAATTTGACAAGGGATGACGGAAAATCATTCCAATATACATCATTTATCCACCCTTTCGGAAAATAAACAAAACAAAATAAGTCACTTCAACAATCATAGGAGTGCGGGTTCAAATCCCACTCCTGGGAGGTCACGTTGTTTAATTTTTTTTCCCAAAATATTATATAAATTATAAATTAAAAATTGCTTCAATAAATGATTTCATACATTTAAAGCAATAAGGGCAACCCCCCACTTATTCATACAAATAGACAACATTGGTTAATACTTTGTAGTTCTATAAATTGAACAAAAGCAAAAACCAGTTTCTTTGAAACCGCCGCAACAACAAGCAAATCTTTGACGCATGATTACACATATAAACTATGTACTTTGCAAAAGTATAAAATATGCAAGGAAGGCAATTGGGATAAAGTTTACAACAACTAACAACTAAGGCATGACGTGACTGAATGCGTTTGTAACACTTCAACCATCGTAGGAGTGAGGGTTCAAATCCCACTTAGGAAGGCAATTGTGATAAGGTTTACAACAACTAAAGCATGACGTGTTTGAATGCCTTTGTAACACTTCAACCATCGTAGGATTGCGGTTTCAAATCCCACTCCCGGGAGAAAAGGCTTTAAAGAGATTTACGAGGTATAATCGAAACAGCTGTCGCCTTGTCCGTCCTCATGTCACGTTGTTTAATTTTTTTCCAAATTATTAAATAAATTAAAAATTGCTTCAATAAATGTTTTCATAAATTTAAAGCAATAAGTGCAACCCCCACTTATTCATACAAATAGACAACATTGGTTACTTCTTTGTAGTTCTATAAATTGAACAAAAGCAAAAACCAGTTTCTTTGAAACCGCCGCAACAACAAGCAAATTCTTGACACATGATTACACATACAAAGTATGTACTTTGCAAAAGTATAAAATATGCAAGGAAGGCAATTGGGATAAAGTTTACAACAACTAAGGCATGATGTGACTGAATGCGTTTGTAACACTTGAACCATCGTAGGAGTGAGGGTTTAAATCCCACTCCCGGGAGAAAAGGATTTGAAGAGATTTACAAGGTATAATCGAAACATCCGTTGCCTTGTCCGTCCTGATGTCACGTTGTTTAAATTTTTCCAAAATTATTAAGTTAACATGTTCTATTTGGTGAATCTCTCCACGAAACTTTTGATGCCATAAAAAATACTTAACGTGATTTACCTCCGAGGAAATTTAGACCCAGTTTCTCTTCCAATTTTCGTCATGCTACATATTTTCTGGTAACTCCGAACGGCATTTGCAAGGCAGATGAATCTTCACTGGGAATCTTTTCATGGGAGAAGTACATTCGGAGTGCCGAGAGGCAACCCCGTTTAGAGAAAGTTTTTTCTGACTGACAATTTCTTTTGAATGCCATAAGGCGTTCAAAAATCTTATAAATCACTTAATGATCGTGACGTTTCTCTTTAAATGTATCCTTGAAATATATATGAGAGCCCACAGATGGGTACATAATTTTCGGTTTCGTCCAAATTTAAACTTTTTCTGGTTTTCTATTAAATTCAAAACACATGATCTCATTTAAAAAAAAGTTCCCTTGCTCTTGGTAAAACTTCCGGAGTACTCACTTGGATCGAGTATACTTGATATCTTTTACTGGGTAATGTACTATCATCGATACTTTGACCCGAGTATTTTATATGAGTAATCGATATTTTTTCTAAAAGTTCTATCATTATGCGTAGTGTAAAGAATTTTAAAACTCCCGTTATATGCCATTTTATGCCTATTACTTCATTAGATTTCTTTTCGTTTTCTTTCTCTTCTTTTACATTTTATTTCATTTCATTTCAAAATATTACATTTCATTTCGTTTTCTTTTTCATTCCATTTCATGCCATTTTTTTCGTTACATTTCATTCCTTTCCATTTTATTCCACTTTGTTGTTTATTATTTTGTTTTACTTTATTTCATTTCTTTGTTTTCATTTTATTTCATTCTGTTTTATTTGATTTCGTTTCATTTCATTGGTTTCAATTTTATTCCATTTAGTTTCATTACATTTCATTTAATTTTATTCCATTTCATTTCGTTTCCTTACATATCATTATACTCAGTTGAGCAGAGCTCACAGAGTATATTTAGTTTGATTGGATAACGGTTGGTTGTAGATATATAAAGGAATCGAGATAGATATAGACTTCCATATATCAAAATAATCAGGATCGAAAAAAAATTGGATTGAGCCATGTCCGTCCGTCCGTCCGTCCTTTAACACGATAACTTGAGTAAATTTTGATGTAGGTAGGTTCCTGAGCACTCATCTCAGATCGCTATTTAAAATGAACGATATCGGACTATAACCACGCCCACTTTTTCGATATCGAAAATTTCGAAAAACCGATAAAGTGCGATAATTCATTACGAAAGACAGATAAAGCGACGAAACTTGGTAGATGAGTTGAATTTATGACGCAGAATAGAAAATTAGTAAAATTTGGACAATGGGCGTGGCACCGCCCACTTTTAAAAGAAAGTAATTTAAAAGTTTTGCAAGCTGTAATTTGTCAGTCGTTGAAGATATCATGATGAAATTTGGCAGGCACGTTACTCCTATTACTATATGTACGCCTAATAAAAATTAGCAAAATCGGAGAAGGACCACGCCCACTTTTAAAATTTTTTTTTTTTTAAGTAAAATTTTAACAAAAAATTTAATATTTTTACAGTATATAAGTAACTTATGTCAACATTCAACTCCTGTAATAATATGGTGCAACAAAATACAAAAATAAAAGAAAATTTCAAAATGGGCGTGGCTCCGCCCTTTTTCATTTAATTCGTCTAGAATACTTTTAAGGCCATAAGTCGAACAAAAATTTACCAATCCTTGTGAAATTTGGTAGGTGCATAGATTCTGCGACGATAACTGTTTTCTGTGAAAACGGGCGAAATCGGTTGATGCCACGCCCAGTTTTTATACACAGTCGTTCGTATGTCCTTCCTCATGGCCGTTAACACGATAACTTGAGCAAAAATCGACATATCTTTAATGAACTTAGTTCACGTACTTACTTGAACTCACTTTATATTGGTAGGAAAAATTAACGAAATCCGACTATGACCACGCCCACTTTTTCGATATCGAAAATTACGAAAAATGAAAAAAATGCCATAATTCTATACCAAATACGAAACAAGGGATGAAACATGGTAATTTCATTGGCTTATTGACGCAAAATATAACTTTAGAAAAAAACTTTGTAAAATGGGTGTGACACCTACCATTATTAAGTAGAAGAAAATGAAAAAGTTCTGCAGGGCGAAATCGAAAGCCCTTGGAATCATGGCAGTATATTGTTCGTGGTATTACATATATAAATAAATTAGCGGTACCCGACAGATGATGTTGTGGGTCACCCTGGTCCACATTTTGGTCGAAAACCCTTTCGCATATACAACTACCACCACTCCCTTTTAAAATTGTTATTAATACCTTTAATTTGACACCCATATTGTACAAACACATTATAGAGTCACCACTGGTCCACCTTTAGGGCGATATATCGAAAAGGCGACCACCTATACAACAACCACCACTCCCTTTTAAAACCCTCATTAATACCTTTAATTTGATACCCATATCGTACAAACATATTCTAGAGTCACCCCTGGTCCACCTTTATGGCGACATTTCGAAACGGCGTCCACCTATAGAACTAAGGCCCACTCCCTTTTAAAATACTCATTAACACCATTCGTTTGATGCCCATATTGTACAAACAAATTCTAGGGTCACCCCTGGTCCACCTTTGTGGCGATATCACGAAACGGCGGCCACCTGTGGAACTAAGCATCACTCCCTTTTAAAACACTCATTAGTACCTTTCTTTTGATACCCATATTGTACAAACACATTCTAGAGTCACCCCTGGTCCACCTTTATGGCGATATCTCGAAAAGGCGACCACCTATACAACTACCACCACTCCCTTTTAATACCCTAATTAATACCTTTAATTTGATACCCATATCGTACAAACAAATTCTAGGGTCACACCTGGTCCACCTTTATGGCGATATCTCGAAACGGCGTCCACCTGTGGAACTAAGCATTACTCCCTTTTAAAATACTCATTAACACCTTTCATTTGATACCCATATCGTACAAACGCATTCTAGAGTCACCCCTGGTCCACCTTTATGGCGATATCTCGAAAAGGCGACCACCTATACAACTACCACCACTCCCTTTTAAAACCCTCACTAATACCTTTAATTTGATACCCATATCGTACAAACAAATTCTAGGGTCACACCTGGTCCACCTTTATGGCGATATCTCGAAACGGCGGCCACCTGTGGAACTAAGCATCACTCCCTTTTAAAATACTCATTAGTACCTTTCTTTTGATACCCATATTGTACAAACAAATTCTAGGGTCACCCCTAGTCCACCTTTATGGCGATATCTCGAAACGGCGTCCACCTTTGGAACTAAGGATTACTCCCTTTTAAAATACTCATTAACACCTTTCATTTGATACCCATATCGTACAAACACATTCTAGAGTCACCCCTAGTCCACCTTTATGGCGATATCTCGAAAAGGCGACCACCTATACAACTACCACCAATCCCTTTTAAAACCCTAATTAATACCTTTAATTTGATACCCATATCGTACAAACAAATTCTAGGGTCACACCTGGTCCACCTTTATGGCGATATCTCGAAACAGCGTCCACCTGTGGAACTAAGCATCACTCCCTTTTAAAATACTCATTAACACCTTTCTTTTGATACCCATATTGTACAAACAAATTCTAAGGGCAACCCTGGTCCACCTTTATGGCGATATCTCGAAACGGCGTCCAGCTATGGAACTAAGGATTACTCCCTTTTAAAATACTCATTAACATCTTTCGTTTGATACCCATATTGTACAAACGCATTCTAGGGTCACACCTGGTCCACCTTTATGGCGATATCTCGAAACGGTGTCTACCTGTGGAACTAAGCATCACTCCCTTTTAAAATACTCATTAGCACCTTTATTTTGATCCCCGTATTGTACAAACAAATTCTAGGGTCACCCCTGGTCCACCTTTGTGGCGATATCTCGAACTAAGGATTACTCCGTTTTAAAATAATCATTAACACCTTTCATTTGATACCCATATCGTACAAACAAATTCTAGGGTCACACCTGGTCCACCTTTATGGCGATATCTCGAAACGGCGTCCACCTGTGGAACTAAGCATCACTCCCTTTTATAGTACTCATTAACACCTTTCTTTTGATACCCATATTGTACCAGGGTCACCCCTGGTCCACCTTTATGGCGATATCTCGAAACGGCGGCCACCTATGGAACTAAGGATTACTCCCTTTTAAAATACTCATTAACACCTTTCTTTTGATACCCATATTATACAAACAAATTCTAGGGTCACGCCTGGTCCACCTTTATGGCGATATCTCGAAACAGCGTCCACCTATGGTACTAAGGATTACTCCCTTTTAAAATAATCATTAACACCTTTCATTTGATACCCATATCGTACAAACGCATTCTAGAGTCAACCCTGATCCACCTTTATGGCTATATCCCTAAATGGCGTCCACCTATAGAACTATGGCCCACTCCCTCATAAAATACTTTAACACCTTTCATTTGATACCCATATTGTACAAACAAATTCTAGAGTCAACCCTGATCCACCTTTATGGCGATATCCCTAAATGGCGTCCACCTATAGAACTATGGCCTACTCCTTCATAAAATACTCTTTAATGCCTTTCATTTGATACACATGTCATACAAACACATTCCAGGGTTTCCCTCGGTTCATTTTCCTACATGGTTATTTTCCTTTATGTTGTCACCATAGCTCTCAACTGAGTATGTAATGTTCGGTTACACCCGAAATTAACCTTCCTTACTTGTTTTATTTACCTTCGTTTTATTTTATTTCAGTTTATACAATTTCACTCAATTTCTTAATGGTAATTTCCGATCAGTTTTATTAATTTATATGTAGTTTTTCAGCTTTACTGATCTATTAGGGTCAAGTGCAAATAAAATGTGATTTATTCCACCATTTAGCCCAACGTTTCGATAATTATCCTTATCTTCTTCAGGGGCGGTCTATATTTGTTTATAACAAAATACAAAAGACAAAAACAACATTAGAAATAAAATTACACGATCTAAATTACATAGTTTCAAACAAAGTTTTGCACAATTATAAATTTGAATTTTACATGAAATATTACTTCACAAACAATTATTTATATTCACTCACATTGGTATTTAAAAAACGATTTTATTATTACTTTACAAAAAAATTAAATGCTACCATGACTATATGGTAAACTTGTCAAACTAAAACTAATTATATCTGTCATAGGCATAATAAGTAAGTCGCGGCTATGTCTTGTGTATCTTCTTTCTTGTTCATTGCCTTTTCTCTGTTTTGCATTATTCTTAGGCTCTCGAGTGTGTACCTTGTTCTTTCTCTCGTCTCTTTGTCTATTATTTTTGTTGTTGTGAAATCTACTGTATGTTTGTTGTTTACCGCGTGTTGTGATAACGCCGTGCTGTGTTTTTCTTTGTTGATATCGGCTTGGTGTTCTGCAAGTCGTGTGTTTAGCGCCCTCTTCGTAGTGCCAATATATATTTTGTTGCAATGTTCAGTTTCATTTCCTTTGCACTCTATTTGGTATACCACGTTACTTTGTTGTTGTATGTCGATCGGGCTTTTTGTTTTTGTAAATAATGTTGATAGAGTGTGGTTAGATTTGTAAGCCAGTGTTACTTTTGGGTTTTTTGTTATGTGTTGTGCTAGATTTTCTGAGAGCCTGGGAATATAGCTCGTACTAAAATATTGTTTTGGCTCATTCGGCGACTCTTTCGTTGTGGTTTGTGTGGGAATATTTATTAATTCTTGTTGTTTACGGTCAATTAGATTACATATTAATTTATTGGGATAATTGTTACTTCTTAGCGTCATTTTGATTTTTTCTATATTAGCGTTATGAAAACATTGATTGCTGATGGTCAGTACTTTATGTATGAAATTTTTGGCGGTATTTAATTTATACTTAAAGGGTTGTGATGAAAAGAAATTTATTAGGCGACCAGACGATGTAGGTTTTGTGTACCAGTCAAGTATAATTTTATTGTTAGCTCTATATATGCGGGAGTCTAAAAAGGGGATGTTGTTGTTTTTTTCCATTTCAATGGTAAATTGCAGTCTATTGTGGTATTTGTTCAGTGTACTTAAGATAATTTCCGTGTCGCTTCGTTTTATTATTGCAAATACGTCGTCTACGTATTTGACAAGAAATTTGATACCAGTGTTTTGTTGTTGGTTCAGCTCAGAGTACATATTGTGTATAAGGTCGTCCATCACAATGTCCGCTATGGTGGGGGAAAGTGGGTTACCCATCGGCATTCCAAATGTTTGTTGGTAAATATTGTTATTGTACATGAAATAGTTATTTTCTTTTAAGCAGAACTCTAACATGGTTAAAAATTTGTTTTTCGGTATGTTTGTGTGTTGTTGGACTTTTTCCCATTTTTTCATGACTATCTTTATTGCTAAAGCCGTCGGTATGTTGGTGAAGAGCGAGACGACATCGAACGATACTAACACATCATCATTGCATACATTTACATCAGCTAATCTATTTTTCAAGTCAAATGAATTTTTAATGTTGTAGTCTTCTGATATTAGTGGCGTCAAGATTTTTCCTAAATATATGGACAATTCATAACATGGAACATTTATAGAAGACGAAATTGGACGTAAGGGGCATTCGGGTTTGTGGATTTTGGGTAAACCGTAAAGTCTCGGTGCGGTTGCTGCCGAGCTTCCGAGCTGTTGTTTTTCTCTGTAGTTTATGTACTTTCCTTTGTATAATTCGTTCACTATGCTATTGTTTTTCTTTTGCAGTTTTGTTGTGGGATCGACTCTGACGACTTTGTATGTGTTCTTGTCGCCTAGTAGTTGGTTCATTTTCTCCATATAGTCTGTCTTGTATAGCGCAACAGTTCTATTTCCTTTATCCGCATCCGTAGTAACTATGTTGTCTCTGTGTAAATGTAAAAATATTCTAGTTTTGTTGTATGTCTCTATGATAAATTTTTCGGCTGAGTTTTGTTTTATATTACTTTTGAACTGTAAGATTCTGTGGCTAACTTGGCTTCTCGCGACTTCTTTATCTTTTTCGTTATCTATAGTTTGAATTACTTGTTCTATTTCTGCAATTGTAAGTATGGGTGAAAAATTAGTATTTGTTGTAGGTAGTGTGAATTTTCGTCCCAGGGATAGTAGCCACATCACATCTTCGAGAAATTCGATGTTGGTTTTGTTCACAAACCAATTGCTGTTTATGTTGATTCCTAGTTTTCTTATTTTTTCGTATTTAAGTTTTTTCATTTTCGCTTCAAGTGTTGCTTCTTTCTCTTTTGCTATCTTCGTACTCAGAATTTTTTGTTTGGTGATGAACTGGTCAAATTCCTGTTCGCCTAAAGCATATTTTAATTGTTGTTGTGCGTGAAAAATTAGATCTTTTGTTGTTTTGATGTTGATGTTGGTTTGTGTAAGTTCTATGTTTAATATTTTCGAGAGAAATTTCTGTTTGGTCTTTTCAATTTTTGTTTTTACTCTTTCGGACGTTGTTTGTATCTTTATGTATTTTACAGTATTCGTCAAGTGGTTTGGTGTTAGTTCGTATCTCTTGCATTCTAATAAGAATTTTAGCTGCTCAGTTAGCTTCGCATATTTGATTTTTTGTTTACTATAGTGTTTGAGTGTCATACATATATGATCACCGTATTTGAATTTCATGTGTTTGTAGAAGTGTTTCATTTTTCCCCTTTCTTGGTTGCTTTTGTTGTTGGTTGCTATAAACTTTGTTTTTACCGGTAGGCTTTCCGGGAGTAACTATTTAATGGTAATTTCCGATCAGTTTTATTAATTTATATGTAGTTTTTCAGCTTTACTGATCTATTAGGGTCAAGTGCAAATAAAATATGATTTATTCCACCATTTAGCCCAACGTTTCGATAATTATCCTTATCTTCTTCAGGGGCGGTCTATATTTGTTTATAACAAAATACACTCAATTTCGTTTCGTTTCGCTGTAGTGCCACTGCGTATAAATTAGAATAATGTAAACACATATATAGCTGTAGTCTGTAAACACCTTTATAACATAAGTATCATATACCCAATATGCACAAGTACAACTTTTTTCCAACCTTTGAGAAATATGTAGTTCTCAAATGGAAATCCAACTTTTACAACAATTGGAGATCAAATCGTTTTTCCAAAGTTTGTTTTCAAATTGAGTGCTCCTGGAGGTCAATTTGAGGTATTACATAAAATTTTTTCAGATGGTAACGCATTTATTCATTTACTAGCCTTTACCCGCGGCCCCGTCCGCAAGGAGAAAATGAAATATGTGGGCTATTCACGTTAGCCTGCTTATCAAGTTATCTGTTTAAAATTTTGTTTCTGTGTAATGCAACTAAATCAGCTGATAACCTGATAGGATCTCCAAATGATCCCGAAATTATCCGTAAAAAGCCACGAAATGACCCCGACGCTATCGCGGACGGATCCCTAAAACCATCCAGAAATGCCCCCGAAGGGTGTTCAAAAGTTCCCGGAATAGACCCAAAAACCCCCAAATGACAACGACACGATTCTAGACTTATCCAGAGAACCACACAGAAATGATCCCTGAAGGGTACCAAAATGATAACGAAATAGTCCCGAAAAAGTTCCGAAAAGACCCTGACGGGATCCCGGACGAATCTCAAAAACCACCCAGCATATATCCAGGAAGGGTTCCTAAATTATCCCGACATAGTCCAGGAAAAGTTCCGAAATGACCCCGAAGGGATCCACGACGTATCTCGAAAACCATACAAAAATGATTCCGGAAGGGTCCCAAAATGATCCCGATGGGATCCCGCACGGATCCAGAAATGATCCCAAAATGGTCCCGAAACTACCCTGACGGATCCGGCAAACCATCAAGAATTGATGCCGGAAGGGTCCCCAAATGATCCCGAAATAATACAGAAAAAGTCTTGAAATTACCCCTGAAGGGTCTCCAAATGATCCCGAAATAGTCCCGAAATTACCCTGGTGGGTTTCCATACAGATCCCGAAATCCATCCAGAAGTGATGCCGGAAGGGTCCCCAAATGATCCTATATTAGCCCTGAAAAAGTTCCGAAATACCCCGACGGGATCCCGCACGGATGCCTAAATAACAATAACGGGATCCCGACGAATCCCGAAAACCATCCAGAAATGATGCCGGAAAGGTCCTCAAAGGATCCCGTATTAGTCGCGAAAAAGTCCCGAAATGACCCCGACGGGATCCCGACGGGATGCCGAAAACCATCTGGTAATGATGAAGGAAAATACCCCAAATGATCCCGAAATAGTCCCGAAATGACCCCGTCGGGATTCCGGACAGGTCCCGAAAACTATACAAAAATTATCCCGGAAGGGTCCCAAAAAGGGTCCCGAAAAAGTCCCGAAATGAACCGGCGGGATCCCGGACGAATCCCGAAAACCATCCAGAAATGATGCCGGTAGGTACCCCAAATGATCCCGAAATAGTCCCGTAAAGACCCTGACGGGATCCCCGACGGATCCCGGAAACTATCCAGAAATGATGCCGGAAAGGTTCCCAAATGATCCCCAAATAGTCCCGAAATGACCCTCATGGGACCCCGGATGCCCGAAAACCATCCAGAAATGATGGCGAAAGAGTCCCAAAATGATAATGAATGAAATATTAGTCGCGAAAAAGTCCCGAAAAGACCCCGACGGGATCCCGGACGAATCACGAAAACCATCCAGAAATGATGCCGGAAGGGACCCCAAATGATCCCAAAAAATTCCCGAAATGAGCCCGACGGGATCCCGAACGGGTCCCGAAAACCATCTAGAAATAAGCCGGAAGGGACCCCAAATGATCCCGAAAAATTTCCGAAATTACCCCGACGGGATCCCGGACGGATCCCGAAACTCATCCAGAAATGATGCCGGAAGGGTCCCCAAATGATCGCTAAATATTCCCGAAATTATCCCGGAATAGTGCCGAAAATGTCCCAAAATAACCCCGACGGGATCCCGGACGGATCCCAAAAACTATACATAAATGATCCCGGAAGGGTCCCAAAATGACGTCGAAATATTCCCAAAAAAGTCCCGAAATGACCCCGGCGGGATCCCGGACGGATCCCGAAAACCATCCAGAAATGAACCCGGAAGGTTTTCGATATGACCCTAACGGGATTACAAATAAGGTGAAGCTAATTATAAAACCATGTTAATAAGGCAGCAGGCGCGTTGGAGCGAATGAAGAGTTACATAGAAACATACATGTAAAGCTAATAAAAGCGTGCTAATAAAAACAATTGCAAGATGGTGGATGGCGGGAGGAGAAGGAGAGGACCACTGATCGTTTTTCCAAAATTGTTTAGATCTCGATCTGTATGTGCCAGCTACCAAAAACTATTGATTTAGGAGAAAATTTATATTGAGTTATAACAATTTATAGATTTTACACCTGGGGGGAGAAAGGGTCGGAGGGGGACGGAGGGTGTCACTGTTCACTTTGTAAGCCCTCGACTTATTTGACCCATTGAGTCTGTGATATTCGTGAAGGCCAGTATACGTAAAGTTATAATGTGTAAAAATTATTAAAAACTAATTGCTCGAAGGGGTCGTGGAACGCCCACCCCTCTTTCCATATACGAAAAAAATGGCTCTAGTAGACTGCTGTCTGTGTCCCAAATTTCATCAAAATCCGTTTAGCCGTTCTGGCGTGATTCAGTCACAAAGACAAAAAAATACAATAATTAAATTATAACTGTTCCTAGGGGGCGCGGACCTCCCCCCTTTTCAAAAAAATATAGCTAGTAGATCCTTCTAGACTATTGGCTATATGCGTGCCAAATTTCATGCAAATCGGTCCAGCCGTTCTTGCGTGATTGAGTCACAAAGACAAACGTCTGGACAAACATCCAAACATCCAAACATCTAAACATCCAAACATCCAAACTTTCCCATTTATAATATATATTAGATATTAGATTAGATTAGATGTGTGTGGCAATGCCGGACGGATCCCGAAAACCATCTAGAAATGATGGCGAAAGGGTCCCCAAATGATCCCGTATTATTTGCGAAAAAGTCTCGAAATGACCCCGACGGGATCTCGGACGGATCCAGAAAAACATCTAGAAATGATGCCGGAAAGTACCCCAAATGATCCCGAAAAAGTCTTGAAAGAACCCCGACGGGATGCCGGACGAATCCCTAAAACCATCCAGAAACGGTGCCGGAAGGGAACCCAAGTGATCCCGGAAAAGTCCCGAAATGACCCCGATGGGACCCCGAACGGATCCTGAAAACCATCCAGAAATGATGGCGGAAGGGACCCCAAATGATCCCGAAATGACCCCGACGGGATCCCGGACGGATACCGAAAACCATCCAGAAATGATGCCGGTAGGTACCCCAAATGATCACGAAATGACCCCGTCGGAATCCCGGACGTATCCCGAAAACTATCACTAAATGATGCCGGAAAGTTCCTCAAATGAGCCCGTAATAGTCCCGAAATTACCCTGACGGGATTCCGGACGGATCCCGAAAACCATCCAGAAATGATGCCGAAAGGGTCCCCAAATGATCCCGTTTTAGTCAGGAAAAATTCCCGAAATGACCACGACTGGATCACAGACGGATCCCGAAAACCATCCAGAAATGATGACGGAAGATACCCTTAAATGATCCCGAAATGGCCCCGACGGGATCCCGGACGGATCCCGAAAACCACCCAGAAATGATTACGGAAGGGACCCAAAATGACCCCGAAAAAGTCCCGTAGTGATCCCGGAAACCATCAAGAATGTATCCCTCAAAGGTACGCAAATGATCCCGAAAATACCCCGACGGGATGACGGACGGTTCCCGAAACTCATCCAGAAATGATGCCGGAAGGGTCGCCAAATGATCGCTAAATAGTCCCGAAATTATCCCGAAATAGTCCCGAAAATTTCCCAAAATAACCCCGACGCGATCCCGGACGGATCCCAAAAACTATACATAAATGAAGGGTCCCAAAATGACGTCGAAATATTCCCAAAAAAGTCCCGAAATGACCCCGGCGGGATCCCGGACGGAACCCGAAAACCATCCAGAAATGAACCCGGAAGGTTTTCGATATGACCCTAACGGGATTACAAATAAGGTGAAGCTAATTATAAAACCATGTTAATAAGGCAGCAGGCGCGTTGGAGCGAATGAAAAGTTACATAGAAACATACATGTAAAGCTAATAAAAGCGTGCTAATAAAAACAATTGCAGGAGGGTGGATGGCGGGAGGAGAAGGAGAGGACCACTGATCGTTTTTCCAAAATTGTTTAGATCTCGATCTGTATGTGCCAGCTACCAAAAACTATTGATTTAGGAGAAAATTTTTATTGAGTTATAACAATTTATAGATTTTACACCTGGAGGGAGAAAGGGGGGGGCGGAGGGTGTCACTGCTCACTTTGTAAGCCCTCGACTTATTTGACCCATTGAGTCTGTGATATTCGTGAAGGTCAGTATACGTAAAGTTATAATGTGTAAAATTTATTAAAAACTAATTGCTCGAAGGGGTCGTGGAACCCCCACCCCTCTTTCCATATACGAAAAAAATGGCTCTAGTAGACTGCTGTCTGTGTCCCAAATTTTCAAAATCCGTTTAGCCGTTCTGGCGTGATTCAGTCACAAAGACAAAAAAATACAATAATTAAATTATACCTGTTCCTAGGGGGCGCGGACCTCAACCCCTTTTCAAAAAAATATAGCTAGTAGATCCTTCTAGACTATTGGCTATATGCGTGCCAAATTTCCTGCAAATCGGTCCAGCCGTTCTTGGTGATTGAGTCACAAAGACAAACGTCTGGACAAA